>NW_027555514.1:129440877-129469876 GCF_003287225.1 Phascolarctos cinereus
CTTCTTCAAAGTCATATCAGTCACTACCAAGTAGTCCAGCCTGCATGCTGGCTCAACATTCACACAACTTCATTGGCATGTCCACTCCATTGGCTTTGACCAAAAAGGTAAAGGGGGCTCTTTATCTGTTTTTAGGAAGTGGAAGTTGGTTAAAGTCTTTGCAATTATAAGAGTCACAGCATTAGTGCCATATGCTAGGGTGGAAAATATTACCAGAATAGGTGGGATCAATGTCATTCCTCAATGACAGAGCTGCTTAATTTGTATTTCCTTGTCTATGCTGACCATTACTGTCTCCCCCCATCAGAAACTTGGCTTCTTCCCTGAGACCCCAGCTCTGATATATGAGCTTTGTCTTCTCTTGTCCACATCCAGGCTCCACCCAACTCTCTGGTCATTTCCCAACCATGCTAACTTCTGTGAGTGTCCTCTCCCTTCTACCCACATCCGGCTCCCCTTTCTGAATGATCTTTCCCCGTTAGGACATAAGCTCCTTGAGAGCAGAAACTCTCTTGCTTACTTGTAATTGTATACCTAGCAATTAGCACAGTTCCTGGCATATAGTGAATGACTTTATCTTTCTGCACAAAGGCAGCAGAATGGAAAGAATGCTCAACTTAGATTTAGGAGGGACCTTAATGGGAACATCGTCTCTGACAGTTACAACCTATGTTGCTGCAAGAAACAAAGTGTTACAGGTTGCCACTTAACTCTATCAACTTCATGTTAAGCATTACATGGATCTTAATCTGTAAAATGAGGTATCTTGGTATAGTAGTTAGACTACTAGAAATTGAAGTCAGCAAGACTAAATTCAAATCCTGCCTCAGACCTTTACTGCCCATGTGACTCTGGGCATATCACTTAACCTCTCTCAGCCTTAGGTTCCTCATATGTAAGATGGTGAAAATAATTGCTATTTGTCCTTCATTCTAGAAGAGGACCAATGACATCATGTGGTAATGACTTGACTCATGTGTGAATTGGATTTAAATAAGGCAGAGTTGCACAAAATTATCAGCCTCAATCTTTCTTCCAGAGTTAATGAAGTCCAGTGGCGGGAAAAAAATCAAGATGACTGGCAATGACCTGGGATGATCCTAGCATTTTTGATGTCTGACCAAGCTCCAAGTGCCCTACAATGCCTGCTTCAGACACCGTTGTGGTCATTGGAACAAATTATTTTCGTCTGCCCATTCTGCCAGAAGAAATCTTCACATGCTTGAGATAGACACTCCCTAACTCACCAATGGGTTTGAGGCCTGTGGGTTACCTTCAACCTGATTTAGGTCATCCACTGCACATGCTCTAGCTTCTTGGAGCCACAGGAAAAAGTTGAGTGCCGGGTGGACACCAAAGGTGGATGAGTAGCCCTGAAAAGGCTTATCAAGCCTCTATATCAGAGGTGAGGTGCTAGTCCCCTTTGACACCCCAAATACTCTAGTGAAAATAATAGCAATTCCTTTACGGGGCTGAAAGGAAAAAGGTATGCAAATAAGGTACTTAGAAACATCAAACATTAGCTTTGATTAGATAGGGAAGCAAAGGCAAGAATTCTGGATTTGTAATCAGAGTAGCTGGGATTAAATCCTGGCTTTTCCAGTTTTCTACTCATGGGACCTAGACAGATGGTTCACCTGTCTAGGACTCCATTTTTTCACCTTTAAAATGAGGGAGCCAGACTAGATGATAGGTATGGCCCCTAGATCCATTATCCTAAGATACAAAGATATAAAGATGTCATTATCTCAAGGTATAAAAAACTTTACCAACTGTAAAACTCCATATGAACACCAGCATTCTGATATTTTCTCCTTGATGTGAATTTTGCTAAATCATTTTAACTATTAAAAATGAATTGCTGGGTCACCATCACCTGGAGGTCACGCAGAGGACTGCACAGCTAAGCACTAACACGTGATTATGGATCCAACAGGGCTGAAAAGCAAGGGTGTGAGCACAGATGAAGCTCAGGCTTCCCTAATGCCTTGCCTGCCTTGGTGGCAGTTCAGCCACAGAAACACTGATGTCCTGGTCTTCGTGTGCCTTTTATCTGAAGCAAAACGCTGCTTTTAAACACATTTGGGGTGAATTTCCCACCAAAGTACAAGGGCCCATCAGCAAGCCCCCTTCCCACCCAAAGCAGTGAAAGATTCTACCAGACAAGAGTCAGGCCCTATTATTATTAATATTATTATCCTTATTATTATGAATGAGCCATGGTATCCCAAGACCTTTCCCATTAGCACTATTAAGTGCATGAGAATCAAAAGGTGGTAATTTCCCAGCTATAATCAAGTGTTGACACTGAGCCAGTCCTGGAAATAATTAAGTTCTCCCTCAGTCCTCCACTGCTTGCTCTGCAGCATGGCCCCCACCTTCTAGTCTGGCTACCTCAGTGCCCTGGGGAAAGAAGACAACTCTTGCCCAGCACTTCCTCCCAAACTTTACCTCCGCTTGGTGCCTAGAGAGTTCCCATGATCATTCATTTCCCTTGTTTTTTGAGCAACAGCAATTGAAAGATGAAATTCTACTTTCAACAATTAGAGATCACAGAGCTGAAAAGACCTTAAAAATCTAATCCAATTCTTTCACATTACAGATGAGGAAACTGAGGTCCAGACAATAAATGTTTAACTGAGTTCAAAGCTGAGCAAAGAGTCCCTTGGGATCAAGAGAGGGTGGGAAGGTCCAGTACTGATGCTGAGACTAAGGTTTTTCACACAATTCATGCCTGCAACTGATTGACTGGTCGTTCTCATCTGACAGGAGTATTCAGGATATAGCACCTTGTCACTTACTTTAAGTAAGATGAGGTAAGTGATGGATCAATCCACCCCCAACTTTATAGGTAGAAGATACATCTGTCTTAGTCTCTCAGAATCTCAGTTGGAAAGGAATGCCCAAAAAAAAATTAGCTAATTCAACCCAAACCTAAGTAGAAATTTACAACATTTAGTCCCCTCTTGAAGGTCTCCAGTGATAAGTAACTCATTATTTATAGACAGCTGTACAGATCTGAACAGCTGAAATTATTAGACCTCATCCAAGGAGATTTCTTTACTAAAGTATCAGAACAACCCTACTATAAGATGATTTTCATTGCACAGACATGAAGGGCAGTACATTTATAGTAAAGTTCAAACTTATAACCAAGAATAAGCAGAATACCTTTCTATTTGTACCTAATATTTCCCCCAATTAAGAATGTATAACAGGGATTAATGATTACCTTCTAACCAAAGGTAAGAATTGTCTTTTTTTCCCCCATAGCATAACTCCAACTCCTATTTCTCCACAGTTAACATCCGACATATATCATTCAGTGACATGTACAGTGGAGAATATGTCTGGATACTGTTCCATGGTCACAGAAAGTTTAAAATAGAATGTGAAGGGCAGATTTCCAACTTGACACCCAAGGATCCAGGCTTATAATTCCAAGAACATAAAAAGCAACAAGCCAGATGGGCAGTGAACAGGAGAATGATAAAGCATACACCCTGCTCAGCTGCTACCATCCTTTCATGTTTCACTCCTTTAAGTGATGTTAATTTACCATTTGAAAAAGCAAAGTTTTATTTTCTTTTGTTTTAGGGGTAGGGAATATTCTTAGATCATGTACTTTTTTTAAAATAATGGTTTTATTTAAGAGATTTGGGAACCAGCATAATGAACTTTTAACTTTTGAGTAATTGTAATCTATCAAAAATTTTGGCAGTCTTTTCTTTATTCTAAAACTGTCATAAAAAGAAGCCATAACCACTTTCCCTCAAGTAATCACTTTCCTGAGACAAACAATTGCCAATCTCAGACTAATATCTAGTCAATCATATTCTCAACATGGATTTTCTCAGAGGTATTACATAGAGGGGAAAATAACCTGAGATAAAGGTATATTAATCAATTTTTTATAAAAAGAACATGCAGATGTTAGTACAAAAATGAAAATTCAGAGATGGATCAATATGGACTCCACTGCAGAGATGACTTTTTAACTGTCAGAAATCCACAAAATTGGTTCGTGAATAGCAACAACTGGGATACAATCTAATTATAGTTTTCAGAATGGTATGATAGTAGTCGCTGGCGTTTAATAGTGTAATAGTAGTAGATGAGGTTTAATAAAGGGTGGAGCATAGTAGTACGCTTCTAAATCTAGCAATAAAGTCAACATTAGGAGGTAGTCTGGGAAACCAGACCAGGAATCACCAGGCCCTCATGCACTAAACCTTTGACTTCGGAGTACGATATATTGATGGCACACAACACAAAATGCACTATGTTCAAAGAGTCTGCATTCATGAAAAGCAGGAACGAGGATAAAAACATTTGTCAGGATGGCACTTCATTCACATCTGCCAGTTTCTGTAGAAAGGAGAAGGCAACAAATATTTATTAAAAGCCTACTATATGCCAGGCTCTGTGCTAAGCACTTTAAATATACTGTCTCATTTGATCCTCAAAACTACCCTGGGGTGTAGGTGCTACAATCATTGATATTTTATAGTTGCAGAAAGTGAGGCAGACAGAGATTAAGTGAACTGCCCAAGGTCACACAGCTAATAAATTTCTGAGGCTGGATTAACTCATGTCTTTTTGACCCAGTGCTATCACCACTATGGAAACCAGCCTCTAGGCAGGAGACAATGCTTTGCTGAGTATTCTTTTCCCCTTAAACATTCTGTATGTAGTGGAAAGACAGCTGGATCTGGAGTCAGGAAAACCTGCATTCTAATTCTGTCCCCTACACATATTAACTCTGTGACCTTGGACAAGTCACTTCACTTTTGTGGGCCTCAGTTCCCTTATCTTTTAAATGAGTGGGTTATCAGCTCTAAAACTATGGTCCTGTGATTCTACATGCACCTTTTTCATACAGAAATTGCCAATAATTGATAGTAATCTCTAATCTAGAACTGAATAGACACCCAAATATGTAAAAGCCCACAGCTATCAATTTCTGTAGCAGTTACCAAATGTCTAAAGCAGTCCAGAGATAACTTGAGTACTGATTGTCAAGCTTTGACTCTCATGTGGACTTCTGGGGAAGGAAACTTGAGAAGGTCATTCTTCAATTTCTGCATCTCATTTTCTGAATATGCCCTCTAAGCCATTTCTAGGATTAAGCAGGATGAGTCATGCTGCCTTGCAACCACCAAAAATTCCCAGTCTCCAAATACAGCTTAGTAGGCAGACCATCCTCCCCTCGAGAGAAAACTCTTATATAAACATGTATAAAGTGAGACTACTGAGAATGCCAGAACTACACACAGATACCCTGGAGTGGTAGGTCTGAAACAAATGGAAAACAGTTTTGAAGCAGGAATACACATTTGCATAGAGCTGAAATTTTCCTACATGGTTTTTTCCACATAATGCTATCACTGGACAGCCTACTTAGCTCCAAGGCTTACTCTGGGAACGTATGGTACAGTCATAGAAAGCAAATCCTCTCCTTAGTACAACCACTTCCCCAACCCTGGGTGTGTAGTATCCAGTTACCCTTCCCATCCACAAAACCGAAAGAGTCATGCAGCAGTGTAATTAAATGGTTCTGGGGGAACACACAGCTCTTAGATGCCACCTGTTTCCTCTGCACACACCAATGACCTTTTTCAAGACCCCTTCCACTTAAATGTTCACAATTCACAACTTATCAACAAAAAGACAAATAACAGTAAGAATTCTGCAGGATGAATCACCAAGGTGATTTGAAAAGCAAGTACATTTCAGGTCTGATTTCCTGACATTGTGTGAAATAAAGGGAAAACCATTTTGAAGCAGGGCATACACATTTGCATAGAACTGAAATTTTCCTACATCGCTCTTTCACTAATTTACACTAATGACACTTTTTTTTTATTAATTTATTTTATTTGTTTCTTTAGATAATCTTACACTAATTCATTCAGGCATGGTTCCATTCTGAAGCTGAGCAGTAGAAGACCTTCACACTTAACTGTCACTGATGAAATAAAATCATCACTGCTAAATACAGCTATCTGGTGAGGCTTTTTTTCTAGGTCATCTTTTATAAGCTTTTGTCAGTAGTTGTGCTTTTTTTAATTTTATTTTATGATTCCTTAAGTTTTCCTACACCCAAAATGCCTACACCTCCAAAAAAGATATTAAGTTTTCCCTGAGAAGGGGTGAGCACTAGTCACTGCAGGTAACCCCTCTGTTTGCTTTTAAGTGGATTAAGCATATCCATAAAGGGTCTGGATACAACAAATGATGTTGATTAAATATTCACACATGATGGGGGTGGATAGGGAAGGAGAACATATCAGGGAGAAGGGAGCAGAAGGTGAACTGACAGTCACTGCCAACACAAGCAAAAAACTGTCCCCATGTTAACGGCATAAGATCTTCACAACACAACAGAACTTCCTGGATCATTATTACCTGTCACAAAGAGAAATACCTTTCTAGCTAAAGATTACCATCTGGGCAGGTAGGGGATTATTGGTTTTTGTCTCACTCTTGATATCCTCTGACAATACAGTGGATAGAGAGCCAGGCTCGGAGTCAGGAAGACTTGAGTTAAAATTCAGCCTCAGACTCTTACTAGCTGTATGACCCTGGGCAAGTCCCTTAACCACTGTTTGCCTCAGTTTTCTCACCTGCAACTTACACAACCATAACTGGAAATATTATCTGCTATCCTATTTGACCAAAGTATAGTGATGTATTTTTATGTTTAGACAAGAATAATGAGAACATAAACTCACCCCTAAAAACTTAAGGATAAAGTTTTTAATAGATGTTGCCATAAAATACTTACAAACCTCCAATCTACATGGAAATCAAAAGCTTTTAAAATGTGAAGCCTAACCTCCGTAATTTGGGACAAGATTTATATCATTTCCATCATGCTGTCTGCTACCTGCCATGTTCCAAAGAATCTTTCACTGAGCCTACAGAAGACGAACTTACATTTCAATGCTTTTTTTTTTCAATTACAGAAGGTAATCATTTTATCTTTTTATGATTACACATAAAAGAAAAATAATAGCATAGTAACTGGACAATTTCTAACTGAACTTTATTGAATATGAGAATAAATAATAAAAACAAAAATATTTGTGAAGATCCATTAACTATTCCAAAGAAGCTGTGATCACACAGATGTTGAAACTTCCCCCACCAGTACAAAGGCAACCCATCTAGGGCTGCAGATTAATGAGATAATATTTATGAAATGTTTTGAGTGTTTCAAATGACCAACAACATCTATATATTTTAATGGCTTAGACAATCACTTTCTCATCAAGGGAAATGAAGTAAGTCTCCCTTTAGATCCTCATGATAGACCTTAATTAGCTAAGGGAAAATCTATTAACATCACAAGAAACTTCCCTTTCCTCAGAGGATATAGGGCACATCCTTAGCAATCAAAGGTCTGGTCGATCAGGGAATAAGACAGAGGTATAGACTTGTAAAAAAAAACCATTTTCTCTTTTTCCCTCCTTTTCTTGCAATCAATAAACATTTAAGTACCTAATGTGTTCCAGGCACTCTTCTAGGTATGGGAATAAAAATACAAAACCAAGACCATCTCTGCCTTAAAGGAGCTCATTATAGTTAACTGATGAAGAATCTGAGGCTCGGAGCTAATTAAATTGACATTATTCCTTACAGAAATTGACTCACAGAAATTTAAAGCTGAAACAGACTGCAGCGTTCATTTAGTCTACCTTCATCATCACTTAATTCAGGAAAATGAAGCCCAGAGACTTCATATGTAGTAACTAAGGAGCAAACCTGGGCTTGGAACCCAAGATTCCTAATTCTCAGTCTATTACGAAGTTGTCCAAAAAAGAATTGGTAATTAGGGACTGCAACTCAGAAGAGACAAGATCTGTCTTGATATACATAGAACTGGGAATCATTTGGATGAGGATGATAATTTAACCCCTGGGAACTGATGAAATGACCCAGTGAGACAGTGAAGAGTTTCTAGTACATAACCCTAGGGGACTTTCATGATGAAAGATGAAGAAATAGCAAAGGAAACTGAGAAGGAGCAACTAGACAGACAGGAAAACCACAAAAGATCAATCTCATGAAGACAGAAAAAGGAGGAGAAAGTTGTCAATGGTGTCAAATGCTGCAGAGAGGTCAAGAAGGATTAAGATAGGAGATATGGATTTGGCAATTAAGAAATCACTGATGAATCAACTGAAATTGCCCTCCCTGTGAAGTCAATATGGCTCAGTGAAAGGAAGTATTAGAGTCTAGCTTGCCCACCACACCTCCTCAACAAAGACCTAGAAAAGGCACCAATTTGAATTCTTATGGGGACAACCAAGAAAAAGTCACAGTGAGCCATTTTTCCAGCGCAGGACAGCTCAGGGAGACAGATGGAGAGGGCTAATGACATGAAGTAAGGTCAAGAGCACGAGCAAAGCATTTCAGTGCTTAGGGACTAAAAGAGGGCTGAGAAACAGCATCACAACAGGATGCATCAGGGCAGAAAGAACTCCCAGTGTGCTAAATAAGCTCTGGGTACAGGAACAGGTGCCACCTAGCAGCTCTGTCACTCATTGCCCCATTCAGGGACAGAAATCCAGAGGAGAAGGAACAAAGTGAAAACTGATTCCAGAAACAGAACAAGGGGGAACCAGGAGCTCATTTGCTCTATACCTGACTTGACTCCAAATCAACTCATGGTAGCTGAATCCAGCAGCAGTCCACTATGAAATTCCCATCTACAGATGAGCCAATAGACCCAAACTGGTCAGGTCAGGAAGGTAGTAAACTGACATTCAGATGCATCAGGCAGTCAATAAGCCTTTATTAAATACCTACTATGTACCTGGGCATCTAGGTGGTACAGCAGATAGAGGACTGGGCTTGAAATCTAGAAGATCTGAGCTCAAGTCAGGCCTCAGACACTTACTAGCTGTGTGACCATGGGCAAGTCACTTAACCCCTATTTGCCTCAGTTCCTCATCTGTAAAATGAGGATACAGTGGAAAAGGAAATGGCAAAGTACTCCAATATCATTGCCAAGAAAGCCCATGGACACCAACAGTCCATGGGGTAGAGTTGGACATAACTAAACAACTCAACAACAACATATGCCAGATATTATGCTAAGCAATGGGAATAAAAAGAAAGGCAAAAGGCAATTCCTGCTCTCAAGGAGCTCACAGTCTAATGGGGGAGGAAACCAGCAAACAAATATGAACAAACAAGCTGCAAACAGGACAGACAGGAAAAAATTAATAGAGGGAAAGCACTAGAATTAAGAGGGATTAGGAAAGTCTTATATGAGGAGGGATTTTAGTCGAAGGTTGAAGGAAATTAGGGAATCTAGGAAACATAGCTGAGGACGGAGAATATTCCAAGGGACAGCCAGACAAAATGCCAGAACTAAAAGATGGAGTCTTATTCAGGGAACAGCAATGAGGCTAGTGTCGCGTGTCAATGCACTGAAAAGTAAATGGGGGTTGGGAGAGAGTGCAAGGTGTAAGAACGGAGAAGACCTGTAAGGGGATGGGGAGGAAGGGTCTGTCATGAAGGATTGTGAATGCCAAATGGAGGGTTCTGTGTTTGATCCTCAAGGTGACAGAAAGCCACCGGAGTTTATTGATGAGGGTGAGGACTCTCTTTAGTAACTGCACAAAGGATGGACAAGAGAGGGAAAGACTCGTGGCAGACAGATCCACCAGCAGGCTATTACAATTGTCTAGGAGTGAGATAACACAAGGCTTGCAACAGACTGACAGCTGTATCAGAGGAGTAAAGGGGCAGTATTTGAGAGATGTGGCAAGGATGAAATCAACAGGTCTTGGCAACAGACTAGATATGGAAGGTGGAGGTAGGGGATGAGACAGTGAGGAGACAAGGATTACACCCAGGTTGTGAACGCAGGGAACTGAGTAGATGGTGGGGCCTCAACAGTAACAAGGAAGTTTGGAAGGAGGGACGGTTTCAGGGTAAAGATCTGAGTTCAGTTTTGAACATGCTGAGTTTAAGAGGTCTATTGGACATCCACTTCAAGATGTCTGAAAGGCAGTTAAAGACACAAGACTTTTTGTAAGCAGAGAAGTTAGAGATGGATAGGCAGATTTGGGAATCATCAATAGAGAAGATACTTAAATCCATGGGAGCTGATGAAATCACCAGGTAGTACAGAGAGAAGGCACCAGACAGAGCCCTGTTGAACACCCAATATTAATGAGAGTGACCTGAAAGAGGATCTAACAAAAAAGACGGAGAAGAAATGCTATGACAGCTAGGATGAGAAGCAGGAAAGTGATATCCTGAAAACCTAGAGAGAAGACCATACCACTGTGGGACACCAAAAGCTTACAGGGTCCCAGGCTGAGCTGTTAAAGCAGCAAAAGGACATAAGAAGATGGAATCTCAGATCACACAGCCCAAGAAATGTGCAGAGCTCAAAACTAACACAAATTCCAAAGCCAAGAAGTAGGCTGGAAAAGTGTTCAAATGAAAAAAGTTCTCCCACAATAAAAGGCTATTACAGTGAAAGGGAAGCTCAAGATACACACACAGAAAAGAATGACTTGAAAAAACCTAGAAGCAAAGCCTCAAAGAAAAATGTAACTTGGATACAAACCAACAAGAATTCTTAGAAGAGTTAATTCAAGTATTAAAAAAAAAACTAAAAATAACTTTTAAAACTATATGAGAGCAGTAGAGGGGAAAAAATGAGAAAAGAAGCAAGAGCTAGGAAAGAACAATATGAAAAGAAAATTAACAGCTTAGAAAAACAGGTACAAGACCTTACTGAAGAAAGCAGATCCTTGAAAATTAGAATTGACATCAATACATAACAAAGACTGAAAAATAGAAGAAAATGTGAAGTACCTCATAAGAAAAACAACCAACCTAGAAAACAGACCAAGGAAAGATAATTTAAGAATCCCTAGAATACCTAAAGGACATGAACAACAAAAGAGCCTAGACATCATATTCCAAGAAATCATAAAAGAAAACTACCTGGATATCTTAGAATCAGCTAGTGAAATAGAAAATGAAAGAATCCATCAGCTACTTCCTGAAAGAAATCCTAAAATGAAAACTCCCAGGTATACTGTCGCCAAAAGCTAGAGCTCCTAGGTTAAGGGGAAAAAAAATACTGGAAATAGCCAAAAAGAAAGAATTCAAATACTGAAGAACTACAGTCAGGATCACACAAGATTTAGCAGCCACCGCCATGAAGGAAGAGAGAGAGAATTGGGTATGATATTCCAGAAAGCAAAGGATCCAGGCTGAAGACCAAGAAAAACATACCCAGCAAAATTGAGTATAATCCTACTGGGGGGAAATGGACCTTTAATGAATGGAGGGCTTCCAAGCGTTCCTGATGAAAAGACCAGAAATAAATGGAAAATATGACATTCAAACACAAGACTAGAGAGAGGCATAAAAAGGTAATTATGACTGAGAAATCATAATGGATTAAACGAGGATAAACTCCTTACATTCCTATACTGGGAGACTGATACATGTAGCAAGTTATTCCGAATTCTATAATCATCAGGAGTCACAGGAGTCTACTTAAACAGAGGGCCAAGGAGTGAGTCTATTATGTTTTGATGATCTCAAAAAGAATGGAAAGAGTGGAGAAGAGGTAAACAGTGAGATGGGGGAAAGGAGAGGAAAAAATTAGGAAAATTACCTCACTTAAAATACTTGTGCAAAAGGAATTTATACAAGGAGGGGCAAGCGGGGGGGTAGATGAAGTGAGTCTCACTCTCACATGAACTGGTTAAAGGAGGGTAGCATATTGGAAAAATAAGAGGGAATATGAACTGGTTAAAGGAGGGTAGCATATTGGAAAAATAAGAGGGAAAGGGGTTCTCAATGGGTGAGGGAGGAGAGGAAGGAGGAAGAGGACTTGGAAATGAAAATAAAATTCAAAAAAAGATTATTGGTAATTTTGGACAGGGTAGTTTCAATTAAATTATAAAATCAGAAGCCAGACTGCAGAGGGTTTTGGAGAAGGCAGTGAAGCTGTGAAATGATATAACCATTCTCCAAAGCAATTTGGAATTATGGAAATAAAATGACTAAAATGTCAATTCCATACCTTTTGACTTAGAGATTTCATTGCTAAGGATATACTCCCCCACCAAAGGGAGTCAGTGACAAAAAGAAACTCTCCAGACATAATAAAATACTCACAGCAGCACTTTTTGTGGAAGCAAAGAACCAAAAAAAAAAAAAAAGATGATGCCCATTGATTAAGGAATGACAAACATGATGAATACAGAGAAGCATGAAAAGACTAAAATGAATTCTTGTAGAGGAAAATAAACAGAAAAAAATATATACAACAACCACAAAAATGAAAATGGAAAGACCAACAAAACCCATGAAAGAGAATTTTGTAAACACTTGGTCCTCCAAAAAGATATTAGAAAAGACACTTTCCTCACTCTTCTGCAGAAGTTGGAGGGAGGGTCAGCATGTGCGGAACACTACATATAACACTGGACTTTTCTGATATGTTGACTAGTTTTCCTGATTCTTTTTCCTTTTTCATTAATTTTTATTGTTATAAGACAGCTTTCTGCAAGAGTGGACAAATGGGGCAGGATACAAGGGAATTGTAGGTAATATAAAAATAAAATATATCAATAAAAATCTATTTTTAAAAAGAATTCATTTCTTCAGAATTGAACATATGGCAAGATTTGCTTTTTCTATCAGTAAGTTCTTTGCTAACTATATTTTTTAAGGTTACCATACCTATCATATAGTTCTGGCTGATTTAATGACTGGAACAGGCTTTCTGCGCTTTGGTTCATCCCTTAGTATAGCTGATTCCTACAAGTTTCACTGAAGGGATAAAGCAGAATACTCTAACAGCAGCAGCAAAATTCACAATCAATCTGTCTGTGCATCTACTAAAATTATACCCTCTTCTCAATGTAGAAAAATGATTATATGCTAAAAGCTCAACCCTGCCTCTTAGGATGACGCACATCTCTGTGACACTGAAAAGAAATCAGCTAATGCTCTTGCATACATATTTCATATACTCTACTGCATGGGTTTAGGTAATACATATCACAAGGCAGATTAAGCTCCTGACGTCTGTTCCCCAGAGAATTCCCCCAACATTCCAGAAAATCTGTTTTGCTGATGCCAAGCCTCATTCAATCTTGAAATGGCTAATAAATTATAGCTTAAAAGCAAATAAACAAACAATGGAAAAAAAAACATTAATAATGCTTAATGAACAATAAAATTCTGTGAAGGAGATTCTATGGTATTACAAAATATAAATTACAATTTAATTTAATATAATGTAATTTTAAATTTAAATTCAAATGTTTGACATTTATATAGGGCCTCATACTTTACAGAGTGCCTTCCTCACCAAAGTACTTTATGGTAGGTAATAAAAGTATTATTATCCTTATTTTGTAGATGAGAAAACTGAGGCTCACAGAAGGTAAATGATTTGCCCACATGGTTAGTAAGCAATAAAGCCTGTAACGGATGGAACTCAGACCTTCTAGTTCCAATTCCAGGACTCTTTCAAAGAGTCGAAAGACCTCTGCACTTTTTCATTTAAAGAAAATAACAACCGTATAATTGACCAAAGAGAGTGTCTTTTCCTATCAGTTCCTCCTCAAAATCTTAACGATGAAGACACCTGAAGGTACTAAGGTAAGAACAGAACCAAATGAATTAACACACATATTCAATCAAACTGCTCTGACTACTGAAAGGCAGCTTAGCTGCTACTGTTCGCATGAGATGAACACATACACACATACCTTGATCTTGAAAAAAACTGGGGCTACCTACGCTGGTTAAATACCAACTACTGGCTGCCAAAAGGTAAAATCCATATAATGTGAGATCGTTCATACACAAAGATGGTATTAATAAGCCCCCATGAGCTTTTGAGGATTTTTCTTCCCATTAAAGAACTATCTTGATCTTTCAACTATAATTAATTATAATTTCCCTTTGGGACCAATGGCATACATATACAAAATGGCTACCTTGCCTTAGGGGGGTGGTACAGAGACACAGAACAGTGCCATACAACTTGATCTATGAAAGCATTACATCTATTACCTGGGTTAGAATTTACTATTACAATTAATTTTAACCAACCACAGATGAAATATATACACATATGCATATGTGTGTACATATACATATATATACACACACACATACATGTATATATTTGTATTACATATACATATATACACACATAAACACTCAAAAGGGGGTAGGCTTTCTTCATTTTCAGCACATTTAGAATAACCATTTTCCTTTCAAAAAGAAAACTATAAGCAAATGCTTATGAAAGTTTCTAATTAAAACTCTTTCCCAAAATGGGTTACTAGTGAGGGAGGTTGGTTATACATACTGACAGCTACACAAAGATAGATTTTGAAAATTAAACCCCATCCTTCTCTCAGGAATGAATGTTTCCTCATTTTTTAAAAATGCATGGATACTTTTGTACCATTGGTGGTCATTCATTGGAATGCACAAAGTATATTACCAAATGGATTCTAGTAAGCTAAAAAAGTTAACATAGTTACCAAAAGTGATTTCTTATTGCCAGAAATGAGATCTACATGTGAAAGTGTATTGACAGGATTCAATTTCATTCTCTATGGTCCTCTTTACCTAATTACAGAAATGCTTCTTTTATCATTTGCTTGGATATGGCAATTTAGCAATGAAGAGGACTTAAGGTAAATAAGACAATTGTCTAAAACAAAAGTACATCAGTACATCATACATTCTTGGCCTTGTTATAAATTTCATTCAAGGTAATAGTATCTAATCATTTAATTCATCAGCTATGTTTGTTCTTTAAAGCTATAGCTACATTAGGGCCCATTTTTTAACTTGACAATCCATGTGGTTGGTCTATAGACCTAACCAGTGTGTTCTGAGTAAGGAGAGAATCTGAATGTCTAGGAGTTTCAATTTGAAAATCTACCACAAACTATACAAAATAATGGTTTGAAGTAACTGTTTTTTAAATTAAATATTTTATAGTCTAGATCTAGTTCCCTTCTATATAAAATAAATATCCACTAACAGTGATCAATTATTTCCTAAAAAGTCAGTATACTATTAAATAAAGGGATTTTAAGTGCTAGGGAAACACAAGATAAATAAATGAGAAATAGTGGTTGCAAAATGTACCCAAAACTAATTACATATAATTTAATGTTATGTTATTTGTTATAAAAATTTTTGATATAATTTGAATAATTCCTCCATGAAGTCAGAATCATAAGCAGTGATTAAGAGGCCTTAGGGAATTTAATATAATACAGTAATATAAAAATATTTTAAATTAAGTATAATACATAGAGTGTTATGTGTAATAGGCAATTTTTATACTAAATATTCATGAAGACTGAAAATGTTACTAATGTATTCTTCCTCTCTCAGATTAGATTTTACTTAGAAGAGGCTTACACAATTCAATCAGTACTCACAAAGAAAATTTCCACTGATTATGTAGGGCGAAATCTTTCTGGACAACCTCTGAGTACCTAGCACTATTCTGCCTTAGAACATATGAATTACTTTCTCTGTTTAAATGCTATCATAAAACCTTTTTCTCTTTAGTTTGAAATTGGCTCTCCTTGGGAAGCTTTTGTGATAGTAGAGTTCATTAAAGGTGTGATATAAAAATTCAATGTCCTGTATTTTAATACAAAAACACAAGGTCAGGGGACCTAATTCCCAAATGCCAAATCCCTCTAATCACCATCATAAAAATGCCAATGTTTAGGAGAAAATTGAAAAATCTAATCTGCTTGGGCAATTACTCTGGCTACCCATGCAACAGCTACAGCAACTGTTCAGAGCAAAGCTGCTCCCTCCACGTTTACTGCCAGTACTGCTAAAGCCAGCATGTTACTACTTTTCTTCCCCAAACTGAGGAGAGTTTCAGCAATTTTAACAAATGAGGTCACTCCACCAAATGGACAAACTTTATAGCACTTAGCTTTAAAGTTTCCAACATACTTTACATATATCACTTCATCTTCACAACCCCAGGAAGTTGGATAGAATCCTTAGAATCCAATTTTAGAAATAAGGAAACTGAGGTTCAGACAGGCTGTGACTTGTCCAAAAACAAGCTGTTACTGCAGCAGCATAGCCTACATTCAAACTTGGGTCTCCTGGCTTCAAAATATCCCAGCTTCGAAATTAGCTATGTAAGCATGGACAAGTCTCTTGACCTTTCTCAGATTTAGTACTCTGCTGCCTGCAAACACAGCCATGTCTCTCCCCAGTCCTTAAAAAAAAAAAATCATGTGGTCCTCCCATCTACCACAGTTATTCTCTATGTCCTCCCCTTACAGGCTAAACTCTGAGAAACCTGTCTGGACTCGACCCCTCCTCTCTCCAATCTTCCCACTCCAAACCTTTCTCAGCTGCCAAGGTGAGCTCTCTCAACTGCAAGAATGACCATGTTGGTCCCTGTTCTGTGAGTTCCAGTGGCTCCCTATTACCTCTAAGATCAAACAGAGACTCCTCTGCCTGGCATTTAAAGCTCTTCATAATTTGTCCCCCTCCTCCCTTTTCAATTTTCTTAACCCTTAGCTCCTCTCCATTTATTCTATAAATCAGTAGCCTTGGCCCATTTTCTGTTCTTCACATGACACACTACCATTCCCGATGTGCATCTGCACTAGCTGCCCCTCGAGTCTACAGTGCTCTGCTTCTCATCTCTATTGCCTCAGTTTCCCAAGCACCCAATGCCTTCCTTCCCCTCTAAGACTTTCATCTACTGCGGAGATGACTTTTAGTACCTAGTGATTTACACAGCATCTCCCATATTAGAATGTGAGCTCCTTGACAACAGAGGCTGTTTCTGTCTTTCCTTCTATCTCCAGCCCTTAGTACAGTTCCTGGCACACAGTAAACACTAATAAATGATTACTGACTGAGTGACCAACCAAAATGGAAAGAGGAATACCTGTTACAAGGTTACTTTGAGTAACAAATGAAATAATTATGTAAGGCTCTTTAGGCAAATTACTTAAAGAACTACATAAACTAGGCAGCTAGGTGGTGCAGTGAATAGAGTATTGGGCCTAGAGTCAGGAAGATCTGAGTTCAAAACCCACTTCAGACACTTACTAGCTAGGTGACTCTGGTCAAGCCACTACCTTTTCCTGTTTCAGTTTCCTCACCTATAAAATAAAGATAATAACAGCACCCACCTCCCAAAGTTGTTGTGAGGATAAAATGTAAAGCACTTTGCAAACCTTAAAAGGCTATAATATATTTATCTATTATAACAAATGTCAACTAAGACAATGTCAATGACCATGATGTAACTCCTAAAGCACTGGTTTTGAAGTCAAAGGGCCTAGAGTTCAATTCTAGATCCACTACTGAATACTATGTCATCCTGGATAAGTTAATTCACCTTTCTTGGTCAATTTCCTGAACTAAAATGACACGGTTGGACTAAAGCCCTTTGCAGCTCTAAATCCTATGACTGTCATTTTATTGTTTGAAATATAAAAGAATGAATCAAACTCTGAAAGTAATTCATTATGTGGCAGGCCAGGGAAAACTCATAATTGTCACTTAAGCATCCTTGCCCTTTCTCCTTTCTTTGCTCAACAAATTTCTCTAAAAAGCTAGCATAAATGAAAACGTCTCATTCTCACAGTATTTCACTATGAAACACTTAATACAGGGCCAACCACAGCTGTAACTTAGCCGTGTTCCTACCCTTAGTCTGTGTAAATGTTAAGAGTACACATTTAGGGGGAAAAAGCAAAATGTTGCTCAGAAATTTCTCATTTTGATGCTACAGTTCTTCTAAGCTAAACTAAAGAAGATGCTAACACCAGTGGGCTAAAAGATAATGACAAAAATAAACTAAAACACTCTATATAGCATCTAGGCTTAAATATATTCATTTATATTTGTGGTTGCCAGTTAAGAACTGGTCAGCTCTGAAAGGAAGTAGTTCATCTGAATGAAAGAAAAATTAAAATTTCACTGATTTTTTTTTTTTTGTAGATATCAAAACTGGATTTAGGGGGCAGCTAGGTAGTGAAGCTCCGGCCTTGGGAGTCAGGAGGACCCAAGTTCAAATCTGACCTCAGACACTTGATACTTACTAGTTATATGACCCTGGGCAAGTCACTTAACCCTGACTGCCTCACCAAAAAAAGCAAAAACAAACAAACAAAAAAAAACAGATTCAGGAGCTCTAGAAAAGCACAAGAAAATCTGGGGATGGAAACACTAGGTTGCTAAAGAGATAAGAAGGTCCTCTCAAAAGAGATTTTTGCCATTACTATCCAGGAACCAAGTTTTATAATTAACATCCAGTAATCAAGTCCATAGAAAAAGAATTCATGGGATCAGAGTCCAACCTCCTCTTCTGAAGATGAGGAAACTGAGGATCAAAGGAGAAAGTGACTTATCCAAGGCCATACAGTTACTAATGTCAACATCAGTTCTTGAACCTCAGCCATGCAAAAACAGCAAAGACCCAGAATGGTAGGATCTTAAAATATGGAGAAAAAGTCTGAAAAATACACTAGCACTTCAGGAGCAAGGGAGCTAATCCATTCCACGTGGGCATATACTAAATCACAGGATGTGAAGTTGAAAAGGTTATCCTTACAGATAAGCGAACAGAGGCCAGAGAGATCAAATATCTTGTCCAAGCCTGAACCTCAGTCTTCTGACATCAATTCTAGCACACTTTCTAATCCACTAAACTACCAAGACTGCTACTCACAAAAATATCTGGGTGTTTTTAGTCAGTCAAAAGGCATTTATTAATAACATTTGTTCCTATTAAACTTCATCTCAGTAAATTATTTAATTAGACATTAAGATTTAAGTCAATCCTTTTTTTAAAAATGTAAACAATAATTTGCAAATGTATTTATAGGTCTAGTCATACGATCATTATCCATCACTGAATAAAGAGATATAGATATTCGTAGGTAGATATACGTATTCTGTAACGCTAGACCCTCAATCAAAGGAAACAGAAATCAACAAAATATCAACAGTAGAAATATTAGCAAAAAATATCAACAAAATTGATCTCAACAAAATCTGATAACTAGAATCCCCAGTTACAAATCAACAGGAATTTAATAAGTACTTCCAGTGTGAAGAGCACTATCCTGGATTCTACTGAGATTAGTAGAAGAGCCTGCAAACAAAAAATAGCTTTTGCCCCTGACATTGTGAAACTTACAAAGGAGCTGGGATATAGATTAAGAGCATGTATATGATGGCAAAGAGAACTTAGAACTGACTTCTACCTAATGGCAAGAGTCCAAAGCCAGCTATGGCTGTGTGACTAAGCATCTGGGCATTGGTGTGCTTTTAAGTATGCCTCAACATGGCTGGAGAGGAAAAGGAAACCAGTTCAGGCAGTTAGTGGGTAAGGAAAACATCACAGAGTGGCAGAGTTAATTGTCAGTGTAAATATAAAGAACTGTATCCTGAAGTTTCAATTAATCAAGCAACCTAACGGGGAAATTTACAAGATATAGATTCCTGAAAAGCACCTAGTCACTACTTTCCTCTTTGAATATATTTTTTTAAATCTCTACCAGTCCCAGGGGACCATATTATTAGATGCCTGTCTTTTAATTAATTATTCTTCTGGTATATCACAGCTGGATACCAACATAGCTTTTATCAGTTGGATATATATGCAGATAAAGGTTTTCTGGTATAAGTCAATATGAAGGGTCAAGTTTCCAAGGAGCCACAATAAGGTTATATGAAAGTAAATTCTCTGACAAGGTTTGAAATGTTTTTTTTTCTTTTCCACAAAGGTAAAAATGTCATCCTTTTTATCCCTTCCATTGCTTGGAAAACATTATACATAATCATATGAAGGCAGAATATCACTGATGCAAAGCATAGTTTAAAAGTACACTGGATTTATCATTCTTTGAGAGACCTGTATTCAAATCCTCAAACTACTTAATATTTGTTGTTACATAAACTTGGAAAAAGTCATTTCCCTTATCTGGGCTACCTTCTTGATAAAATTAAATCACGCATCCTTAACCTTTTTTGTGTCATGGTTCCCTTTGGCAGTCTGGTGAAGTCTATAGACCCCTTCTCAGAATAATGTTTTTTTTTAATTCATAATTGAAGGAAATGCTAAATTTAGGTTAGAAGTTTGTAAAAATATGTTCCTTTTTCCCTGAAAAGAGATAAAATCTTTTTTCCTAGCCAAGTTCACAGAACCCCCTGAAATCTACCCATCCCAATTTAAAACCTTCTTCATTAAGTGATCTCTAAGGTCCTTTCCTGCTCTAATGCCTATAAATTTTGTTAATCCTTTCCAGTTCCCATATTTAAATTAGCCATTGAGATTATCCATTTTTTCCCCTAAAAATCATTCTAGGGACCAGCTTCCAATGTTCTTAGTCACACTAGTCAAGTCATGTTAAAGCCATTATCAATCAGTTAAGGAGAATTTATTAAACAATTTCGGTGTGCCAGGCAATATGCTAAGTGCTGGGGATACAAAGAAAGATAAAAACAGCCCTTGCCCTTAGAAGCTCCCGTTAGAGTGGGAGAGACAACATGTAAATAACTAAACACAGACAAGCTATATGAGTGTACAAAGAACACATTCTGAGAGGAGGGGAGGCATTAGCAGCTGGGGAGGTTGGGAAAGGCTTATAGGTGGGATTTGTGCTCAATCTTCAAGGGAAAACCAAGTCAGGGAAACTAAGCTACAGAGGTGAGTGAAAAGAACATTACAGGGATGAGAGGCACTGAGCAAAGGCATAGATATAATTGATGGAGTGAGCATCCAGGGCAAGCAGGCCAGTGCCAGAGGACTGCCAAACACATGAAGGAGGAAAAGAAGTCTGGAAAGGCAGGAAGGGACTGGATTGTGAAGAGTTTTAAAAGCCAAATAAAAGAGTTTCTATTTGATCCTCAAGGCAACAGGGAGTCACTGGAGCTCACTGAGCTGAGGATGATATGGTCAGACCTGCTCTTTAAAAAATGTCACCCTGGCAGCTGGGTGCAGAATTGGACTGAAGCTGAGAGAGGCTTGAATCAGGGTGACCAATTAAGAGGCTTTTGCAATATGCCAAGTGAGAAGTAATGGCATGAAGAAAGGTAGCAGCTATGGGAGTGCAGAAAAGATGAGAGATAGACATAAATACAGATATAGATGAGAGTCATAGATAGATGAAAGATATAGAGATAGAGATAAAGATATAAGATAAGTAGATAGAAACTACAAGATTACAGAACAGACAGAATACTAGTGAGGAGTCGAGGGTGACATTTGAGCCTTTCTGAGAGACTGGCAGCCTGAGTGACTGGGAAACTGACGATGCCTTCAATGGTTATATGGGAGTTGGAAAGAAGGGACGGTATGGGGGTTGGGAAGGAGAGGTCTCTTTTGGATGATTTTAGTCATTTGTTCATTTGAAAGCCTATTAATAAGGCCATGCTTTGCATGAATTAGAACTTGTCATCGAGTCAGAAAATTTACAGTTTATAATAAAGATATATTTCCCTAGCAGGAAACTGTATTCTTAACATGTATGCATGATCAAGTTTTTAAAAATTATCTTTGGATATTGGTTTATTAATCTATTAATTTGTAGTAGTCTAGGAAAAGCAACATGCAATAAAAAAAAATATAACAGCAAAAAAAAATCTTCTAAAGGAACAGTTTTACAATTTTCTATTCCAGTCAAGCAAACAGGGTTCCTATGACAAGAGCTTTTAAAAACTAGCTTAATCTGAGGGTTATTTAAATTATAAGGAAACCATAGTAGAAAAGCTATATTTACGTAAATATGAACTTATTTGTAATTTTAAGACTGTAGGATTCCTCTTATGAGAAAGAAGACATCCAAATTATCTCATATTACATTTTCTAGTGTCCCATACTAAGTCCTACCATATGTTCAGCATATTATAATAGTAATAATAATAATATATGTATTTGTTTATTTATTTATTTAATGGAAATTATTATTAATGTTTTAAAATCAAACTACAAAATAATCAGAGCCTTTTCTGGCAAGGAATCCCTAATAACAATGGAACCGATTCACATCCTGTATAATTACCCAGGGGAGAGTCTATGGGGAAACTTTCCATATATGGTTATTTTCCCCATAGAATCCCCATAGTTACACAGGATATGAATCTAGTCATTGTGACAGTGCAAACAACAGATCACTAAACCCATTTATAATCTTGCCAGACAGAATGCAGACTAACATTTATTTGACCAATTGTAAGGGGGAAAATTAGGAAGGGAAATATTGGTAGAAATTTTAGAAATAAATGGAATTTTTTAGTCCATGTTTTATATTACTAAAATGGGTCTATAAATATAAATATGAATGAATTTTCCTCCTCTTTAAGTTTATTTTTAAATGCAAAAGTATTGAAAGTTATGATGTGAACAATCAACACCCAAGAAATCCAAACAGAAGTTTAACACCAGAACCTCACATTGTCAGAAGGAGAGAAAAGATGATACAGCAACATGAGTCAAAAATGGAACATGAGCTTTAGGTTACCAAGTGAGCTGAGCATGTGAGCTTGTCACAATCTAAATCCCTGTGAGCCACGCTGTTTTTTCAATATTCAGGAAGTTAACAGCATCTGTTCCTCTGTTGCTCTAAAGGTGAATAAATATGATAAAGTTTTCTTTTAAATTCATGACTAAGGGAATTTAGATATATTTTGTTATTTTCATCTAAAAATTATATTTCTAAAAATCTACTTCTACTAGAGAGACTCAGCTAAAGATACGAAGAAAATGGCTACTTCTTAAACTAATAAGCTTCCTATGACAAAGAATCATAAAAGGGAAAAGCAGAAAACTGAAATGCTTAACTTTTGATAGTATGAATGTCAGAATTTGCTGAAATTATTTCAACCCATAAATAGATGGCCAAGTGCGCCAGATATCTGAGTAAAATAATTCTCATTGTTCATTTTTTTTTACCAATTTAAAATTATAATTTTAAAAACAAAATGCTAAGCTTAAAAATAATATATCAGTTGAAAAGGGTGACTCTGAACTACACATAAAAGGGAAGTCTGACATTCTTCAAATTATCAAATTTACATGTTGGCCTATCTTTTGCTACACTAGACATACTTGGTTGTGTTCCACATAAGTGGCTCATGATTTTGTAATACTTTTTTTTACATAAAAACATACTACCACATATTATTAGGAACTCACATTTCTTAGTTCAAAGTGTTATATCGTGTTTTTCTTCCTCTATTTCTGTCATACATTAAAACAAAAGTGACATCTAAAATTGGCCAGGACCACTTGCCCAGATAGTCCTCCTGGATCTAATAAAAAGGCAGGCATTTAGACTCTCACCCATACACCATTCCCCAAAGTATAGAAACTGGGGAGGAGCAACAATAACAGAGAACTCCTTCAGAGAAGAGGTGAGTTGAGGTGTCTTTGCCAGCTGCTTTTTTTTTTTACTTTTAAAAATATATTTCCTTTCTTTGATACTTTTAAATAAATAAACACATATCTTCTTCCCTCTCCCCTCCCACCCAAAAACTCACTTCCCTTCCACACATATCCTTCAGGTTGTCCCTTCTTCTTTTCAATATCCTGGATGGGCATTTTAATCTGATTTAACCAGCATAAAATGCTGAGGGTGTTAGGTGCCTCTGCCTGCCCCATCCCCACAGAGATGGCCCCCAAGTCTCACTCTACTCTGGACAAATCTGCTCACTAGACAATGCCTACGTCAGTCCAATTAGCAAGTCATGTGCTCAGGAAAGCCCATTAACACTTTCTGGCCATCAGGGCACAATTATCACTACAATGACACTTTAAATGGTACCCTAATGGCTTGGAGTGACTTCAGTACCAGGGAGGATAAAGTCCAATAAATACTAATTGAATAAAATTTAATCTTGCTCGAAGTATTTACTTTTTAGAGAAATCTCTGCCTTTATCAGGTTGCTATGCTTTATTAGGGTATAACCACATGTCTGCTGTAGTAAATATAGGATAGGGTCAATTTTCCCTGCCAACATACCTAGGATAGATAACTTGTTTTTTATCTACATAATTTTTTAAGGTCTTTGGGTTCTTCAAACTACCAACTTGGAATATTAAGTTTAAAATTACTGTCAAATCAACCTTTGGTACCAAAATATGTACTTTGAAAACTAAAAATAATACTTTATGTCAGTGTACTTCTCCCAGAAGAACTCAAAGTACTCTGCCTACAGAAATTCTCCTTTCACATCTTGCAAGCACAGAGGGTGTTGGTCCTATAGCCCCGATTTTACAAATGAGAAACAGATTTGCATGAACACTAAGAAAATATCAAACAATGCAAATTAGTTTCAGGAAAGGTTACAGAAATTCTGTTTTCTTCTTCAAAGGGTAAACACACAATGCAGAAGTACTGCTCCAACTAAGATTATCTGTTAAGTCTCAATTCATTTCCCAACAAACACTTATTAAAGCTGCCTGCTATTCTGAAGGCATTGTCCAAAGTGCTATGGATAGTATACACAACCATGTGAATGGCAAAGAACTCATGAGCTGTAAGAATTTAGATCCATCAACTCTTGTTAAGAGTCAGACTGGTTCTCCTACAGTTCATGAAGATCTGGTCACCATTTCTTTGTTAAAAAGAAATCAATAACAGTCTGGAAAGCAAGTGCAAGCATTATTAATGTTCTTAACATTAACAACCGTGTACAACTTTCTCTTAGGAGAGTTGTAAACACTGTTTCTATCAGTTATCTTTTAATCGCTTTCAGGTACTTTTTATAAGCAGCTTAAGGAATCAAGCAGTATAGTTTTAGTAGGATAGAATATTGTGTAATGTGACACCTAGAAGACATTAGACCTCAAAGGCCTAAAGCATAAAAAACAGCCTAGTCCAGCATGTGGACAATGGACAATTTTTAAAATGATTTCTTTTAGAAAGAAACAAAGAACAAAAGACGTCCCTAAAGAAAAAAGAGATACTTCTTCAGATAACTAATATCCATTAAAAGAAGTATTAATAGACCCTGGCAAAATGTCAAGGTTAAGAGCGATAATCTACCAAAAAAAAATTGATAATCTACTTTTAAGGTGGGTAAGAAACAACTCAGCCTTTCACAACACAAAATATAGTGCCCAACACTGTGCCAGATGAGGATAATATAGTTATTCTATTATAGATAACAAACTTGATTCCTTCTAACTTTAAAGAATTCCAAACAACAAATTAGCTTTTGATAGCTTTAATCCCTAATATAAATATAGACACAAGAAGAGAGTAAAGCTCCCCAGATATATGCATATACAACAAAAACAAAATAAATGCCAATAGACAAAAGACTTGACCTTCATTTGAATGTAAGCTTTTAATGCACCCACCCTGCTCTGAGCTAAGGCTGTTCATGGATACTTTTGACTAGGGACGAAACTGACTTGCCCTCCTGGTTTGACTCTAACCCTACTGTTCAATAAGATTTTTTTAAAATGATGTTATAGAGCAAAACAAGTATTTTCTAGCACCCTTCCTTCCCACCCCACCCCCTCTTATGATTCAATGATCTGGTGGTAGCCATGGAGACCAAAAGCAACCAGCAATCTTCAGACAAACCAGATAGCACATGAGTAAAATTCTGTTCAAAAGATTAAGAAGCTGCTCCTTTGTGATACACTTAGCCAAACAATATCAGAGCATCCAGTCTAAGAATCCAAAGCCTATCAGACAGCTTCATTTGTATGAAACTCAAATTTCCTCTGTGTGCATGTGCCTATATTTATGCCTGTATTTGTACACCTGAACAAGCAGAATTCCTTGACTAAGAAGGAATTGGAAGATCTTAGTCACTGAACAGTGAGTCCTTAGTAAAAGCATGTTTCTAAGTGGAATCATTTACAAATGGCAAAAAAAAAAAAGTATTAGGGGAAAAAAGAGCATCCTATGAAATATAAAAACATAAAGAATAAAAAATTATATTTCACTTTTATTCTTTCCTGACCTTGATGGGTCATTGTGCCACTGTCAAGGAAAGCAAAGCTGCCACCATGAAACAACAGGATTAATTAACCCCACAAGAAAAGCCAGTCAAGAAACATTTAAAAAAAAGCTGAAAATTATTAGATACATTGTTAAGTTACTGTTCTAAGCAAATAATGAGCTATGCAAAAATATTCCTTCTGATCATCTAAGGACAATGTCACAATTCAACTTTGCAAGAAAAAAATACATGCCCAACTCTTTCCTCTTCTCCAAAACAAGGCAGCTCCTTGCTAAATTTTTAAATGTTCTAATTGCGTGCAGGTTGCGACCCTGTATGAGTAATTCTTCACCCTCATTTTGAATATGAGGCAGTCATTCAAATGCTCTGCACGGCCATACAGCACATTTACAATCTGCATTTATCATTATTATTTGTGATAACTTAGGTATAACATCATTTTTAGCATCAGTTTAGGCTTTCTAAGATAATATTGTCATCCAGCCTATCCCACTGTACCAGGTTTGCAGGTTTCATTGCATAAGTTTAATCATACAGAAAATGCTGGATCACTGCTTAGCCATTACATGTAAATCTAATATAAAATGGCTCACTTTTCTGAAATAAAATGGATTTCACTTTTTATTTATAAAATTAAATCTACTCTTTCATTAAAAAAAGAGAGGAAATACAACAGCACTTTCTACCTTAAGATAAATTTGTCAATCCTCTCCTTTCTAATAACCAGCACCCTCTTCTTGAATTCTTCAAGTATTTACATAAAATCTGAGTGCCACAACCATGTCTGAACATATAACAATAGGGATCACTGACAGACCTTATCCTATCAATTAACATATTCAAGTGAGACTGCCTAGATCCTAGGGCTCTTCTCTTCCTCCCTCTCTCCCTCCCTCTCCTAGGCCTGGTTTTGACCACACTGACATCTCTAGCTTCAAGGATGCACCACCCAGTTAAAGGGGAGTCACTTCCCTGGGATCAATTCCTCTGTAAACAGATCAAAAAACACAGCTTTTGCTAATGACCTAAGGCAAAAAGAACACAAACTCCTGATGAATGAAACCATGACACCAAACAACCTTCTAAATAGGAAAGAAGTGGGATACATTTACTTACATGAAGATTCAGTGCCAAACATGGCTGGCCCCAGATGCTGCTCTTAAAAAGAAAAAAAAAGAAGGAAGTATAAAGATTAAAAAAAAAACAGGAAAGAATGAGTGAGTGTGAGAGAGAAGAGATGAGACGACTACACAGCAGGGGTCATGAAGCCAGACAATGCAGTCCAGGCTGTATCCAGCTGCCAGATTCTCCTCTCACACGCTTCAGTTTTCTCCTATGTAAGAGAAAAGCAAAGGTCTCCTGTAGAACCAAAAAAATCAGGAGCTGCTCTTTTAAATCCAATAGACAAGAGAAGGCCGATGTGTCTCTCATGTGATGCAGTGAGGGAGGAATAGGTAGCAGTAGCAGCAGCCAGCAGATACTGCAATCCCCAACCCGGCTCTCTCAGTAAGACAATAGCAGAGCTTATGCATACACTGGATGACGTCAGGACACTGCAAAGACTGACTGCTGCTGTTAACCAGCGGCTCAGAAGGGGCTTCAACAGAGCAGAGCAATTCAAATGGGAATTCCTTTGTCACAAAATGCACAAGACAAAGAGCCAGACATATATTTCCCTCTCCTATTAAAAACTTCATCCTTTGATATCAGACAGACTGAAACAGCCCTACTATAAATTAAGAATGTATGCTCTGAAGCAAATTGGCCATGAAACTTATCATGCAAAATTGGTTTTATGTATCAAGTAGAACTTTCAAGTGACAGGAAGGAATGAAAATATGTGAGAAATAAACATATATAAAAACACAATAGTCATCTATTTCAGAAAAGCTAATTACTCCTTTATTAACTCTAAATTTAGTATGATAGACTATCAACTCAAGAGTTACAGACACAAATATCTAGAGGTATGACTAAAATATTCTGGTCATTTGGTATTGCAGCAGCAATTAAAAACCTACAGCAAATCAAAAGAGAATCTCAAAATGGGACCACAAAAAGAAATTACGCAGCTATTATTTAAATATGGAAAGCTAAATTTTAGCAAAAACACAAATAGATAAATGGATGCCTTTTTTCCTACTATATTCCTTCTTCCTCATTTGCCTAACTGTGCAGCTATTCATTTCACCTGCCTGTCAGAATTACTACTTTCAAGGTCAACTCACTCATGTAAAGGGACTGCATATATGCTCACATAAGTAATATGCATTTCTGTAAAGTACATATACAAAATACACATTTCACACCAAATACTCCAAAGACACTGAAGCCATTAACTACTTTGAATCACTTGGCAAACAAAAAGCTTGCTATGTTACCATATTCTCAGGCACCATGCAAAAGGGCCCCACACAGAAGAAGCATAAGTATGAGTCTTCCACTACTAGAATAGTTATCCAGAAGGGTCAAAGGAGAGAATATTTTTAATAGCTCTTAATGAATAAGCCCACACAGCTGCCACCACAGCAAAAAGAAAAGTACTGAAAAAGAAGGGAAAAAAGGTCCAGTTAATAAAAGAAGCCAAAAAAAAGGATTCATGTTCTTGAATGCTGCTTGCTTCCTTTGATACTTGGCTTCCTGATTTTCTAAAAGAAATAAACATATCTGTTTTTGGAGAAAGAAAAATCTTAGTAAGCATGCTGTATAAAAAGTTTTGTGAATATTTCCTAATAAAATCCTTCAAGAAGTGTATGTTTACTTTAACTATGATTACTCTATTCAGACTTTTCAGAAAATGGACTTTCAATCTAAAGTTAAAAAATATTTGAAGTTTTAGGAGTTTTTGTTTCTTTTAGTACGCCTAAACTTAAAAAAAAAATACTCTCTGTGATCAGAACCAATTATATAGCATACAATTATACTGTACCTCTTAAACCATGCCTCATACTTCTTCAGAAACATTCAAGAGCGGTTCTTCTAGTGACACTTTATT